>NC_057813.1:669999154-670017286 GCF_018294505.1 Triticum aestivum | reverse complement strand
AAAGCAAAAAAGAAAAATGATAAAAACTTTAAAAATTAAAATCCTTTCAGATGTAGTAATGTTACTACATGTACTAGTCAGGAAAATTTAAGAACTTAAATTTAGACATGTTTTGCAAAAAGAGTAGGGAAAATGTAAAATGGCTATAACTATTGCATACGATGTCAGAAAAAAACGTATAATATATCAAAATGTTCAGCACGAAATTCCGCATCCGATTTTGACAGCCTATGACCTGTTTGCAAATTTTTAGAATCCTCAAATTCTAAAAGGAAAAAAAGTTAAGCTCAAATTTCATTTTTTCTTGAATTTTGGTTAAATCAGGTCAAACTTTGGTCAAATTACTTATTCAAGAAGTATTAGGGTTACTAAATAATTTTTCAACAATATTAGTGTTACTAAATAATTATTACAGTTTTTTAGAATTTTGGTCAAATCTGGTCAAACTGTGGTCAAATCTGGTCAAACTATGGTCAAACTACTTATTCAAGAAATATGAGTGTTACTACATAATTATTCAAGAATATTAGTGTTACTAAATAATTATTTCAATTTTTTGAATTTTGGTCAAATCTGGTCAAACTGTGGTCAAACTATGGTCAAACTACTTACTGAAGAAATATTAGTGTTACTAAATAATTATTGTTTTTTAGAATAATAGTTTCAAACTCAAAAAGTGAAACATGTGACTTCATGCTCAAGGTAAACTCCTGAGGGTTAATAGGATTGACATCTTACTATTGTTAGGAAAACAACAAGTGCAGACTTGGAAACGAGGGGGAATAGAGCCCGAAAGTTAAGCGTGCTCAGGCTGGAGTAATGAGAGGATGGGTGACCGGCCGGGAAGTTAGATGATTTGGAATGATGATGGGTCATTAGAGATTAGAGGTTAAATTGAGCAGTGACGAGGGGTGATTAGAAATTAAATTGGAAGATAATTTAGTCCCAGTTGGTAACACGTGGACGGCCTTTAGTCCCGGTTCGTCTAAGAACCGGGACTAAAGGGGGGAGGCTTTAGTAACGACCCTTTAGTCCCGGTTCCAGAGCCGGGACTAAATGCCCTTATGAACCGGGACAAATGGCCCTTTTTCTACTAGTGGAGCCTGTTTGAAAGAACTAAAGATAGGTTCCACATAGCTACTAAGAACCTGATGAGCACTATTGAAGGCTACACTACAAGCAAAAATTGTGGATATATGGAAGATAGTTGAAGAAATTCTGGTCGGTGTAGCTGAAGAAATACTGCTTGGTGGAGCTCAAGATATGTGCAAGATGTTGTCTGGTCAGGTATCATCTGTCTAAAACATGACATCCTGCTTTGCCTTCCAAAACTTTCAGCCCTGTATCTTGCAATTTTGATTCTCCTGAAATCATAGTGGTCTTCGACGAGATACCATAGTAAATCTTAGGACCTGCAATTTTCACTTAGTAGCATCTAACAACACGAAGAACATAGCCCTGAAAAATAGAACTAGAGAGAAGAGAAACTATAGGGAAAGATAAATTCCTGTGAGCAACATTATGAGCTATACCATTGATCTTTGTGGATATATGATACACATGAGCTTGAAGATGAGAGGTGAAGGAGAAGAACTCAGCCAAGGTATTCCTAATGCTCCAGGGAGTAGAGGCATTGGTAATGCTCCTGTTCGCCGCAGGCGAGGCCAATGAGAGGCAATCTGTGAGAAACGTAGGCTGAGCTATCCGAAGGTGATTTGTAACCTGAGCAGCAAGTAGAAGGGCAACAACTTCAGCTTGAAGAGGCGAGTTGGTAACTACAGCCGAGGCTTGAATTTGCACATTGACCTCAGTTTGATCCTACATAAAAGTAAGGAATACTCCAACACCAGTAACCTTTATTCCTTGAGGAAGACCTGGAATTTTTGCACATATATAGGCCGCATCCGAGTAAATTTTTGCTCCAGAAATAAGAAGGTCAGATCTGAGCGTTTGGCCTTGCATAGGAATTTGATTGTTTGCCTCCAAAGTACGTGCATGTTGAACCTAGTTTTGATTAGAGTAATGCGACACATCACAAGATTGGTTAGTCAAAGCTTCAGCAACATTATGAACATGACGAGGGAGGGGATTTTTCCTAGAAAAAAGACGGTCATTCCTAGCTTTCCAAATGCACCACATAAAAGTAAAAATGTTGGATATGGATGCATTTGGATGATTCATATTGAGAATAGCAAGAGTAACATCCTGCATAGTGGAGTGATTATGAACAAGCATGTCGGATTTAATGTACCAAGGATGACAAAACCAAGCTACCCTAGCAAAATCACAGAGAAAGACGAGATGCATTTCATTCCCTTCTTGGCCACATCGACAACGGAATTTAGATATATGAATAGAAAAACGACTTGCTATCAAACCTGTGGGAAGAGCTTTACGAAGAAGTATCCAAGCAAATGTTTTGACTCGAGGAACCATAAGTTTCTGCTTCCAAATTAGCTTTAGAAGATCTTTAACCTACAAAGAGATCTGAGCAGGAGCATATCTTGGATGATTATGAATATCCTGCAAACACAACTTATAAGTAGATTTTGAATTACATATTCCAAGGAGTAAGATCCCAACAGAGAATATTCGGGCAATCATCATGAATAATAGGAGTTTGAAGGTTGTTGGAAGAGATTGTGAATGAGAGCGTTGTTCCAAGCTTTTTGACCAGGGAGCCAAAGATCCTTAACTAGATCAGGATAACTAAATCCAGGTGGCTGGACAATGAGTTGATCATAAATAGAAGCCCAGGAAGTACACCAAGGAGTGTAGAATAGACCAGCAGGCTATGGCGAGGCGACACGCCGAGCCCGTCGGGAAGCCCGTGTGTGTGCCTCGGTTACTTGGTTTTATGAGAAAGAAAGAATTAGTGTCTGGAAAAGGTCCACAGTGGAATGAAAAACTTTGTCTACTTAGTGGGTTGGTGCAAGTCCCTTCATGTCTTTATTTGATTACTAATTAGTTTAGATCCATTCCTCAATTTTTGAAATTCTAGTACACCGAATTACCTTTAGGCCAAAAATGTATCCCACATACCCTTGTTGTTTCAGACAAAACAGTTTAGGTCGACCACTCATGCATATGCTACATATGACATGCAACCTTACTTTGCACCCCATGTAAGCTTGAACGAGTGACCGGCGGACACCCATAGGTTTATAGGCTTCTTGATAAATTCCTATTCTACTCTCACGATGTAGAATAGACCAGCATGCTATGGCGAGGCGACACACCGCGCCCATCGGGAAGCCCGTGTGTGTGTGCCTCAGTTACTTGGTTTCATGAGAAAGAAAGAATTAGTGTCTGGAAAAGGTTCGCACTGGAATGAACAACTTTGTCTACCTAGTGGGTTGATGCAAGTCTCTTCATGTCTTTATTTGATACATGCGTGTCCTTGCCGTTGGTTTTAGTTGACTGCATTTTGTATTTTTCATCTATACCTAGCTAATACTTTTAGGTAAATAGGTAAGTTTATTGATCACACACATGTTGTTGTTGGCTGAACTGAATACTCGTGGATTAGATAGCTTGATTGGAAGTTATTTTTTAATCCTGAAATGACCTTTTTCTTCCATGAATATGCAAAGTTTGCATATCTTCCCATTGTTAGGCAACATAGAGAAGAGAGGGGAGTGATACAACACATCATACACTCACCTATTCCAAACTCCAGTCAGGAAAGGCATGGAGATGAGACCCAGAGCAGCTAGACCGCATCACGACCAATGTTGGGCACCTCTGTCACGCATCCACGACTCAAGGATGGACCAAATCAACGTACCTTCCACCTTAAGTGACTAGAGCAGTCGACAAGTGGGTTGCAGGACCTGCACGAACATGAGGAAGAAGCCATGGAGGAGGCACCGACGATGTCGTAAGTTGCGCCACGGATGCCCACGTTTTGATAACCAGCCAAAAACCAATGGCAACGGCAAACATCATCAATTCCATCTTTGCCATACTCCGTCCACTCTGCCGTTTCAGTTTCTCAGGATGACCAACCAACAGCCGCTCCCAACTCCAAATCGAGAGCCCCCCCCCCCACACACACACACACATCCCAGATATTTTTTTGGTCCTCTGCGTTGCGTCATTCAACTACAAACAACAATTGATAATCAGATGACACAATTGAAAGCAGCACACACATACGTCCATATACGAATATTGAGATATATGATGTCTTATCGAACGGTATAAGTACACGAGGCCGACAGACCCACCAGCTGTACTCTGCATCCCAGTCGGTCAGGAAGTCCAGGTGCATCCATAGGGCGTTGTCCCCCAAGCAGTCTGGAAACAAGACCTCTGTGAGAAGAAACCATAGGTAGGCCCTCAAATACTGCTCCACGATCCTCGGATCCGCATCTTCAGGGCATACGGCCCGGTGGGTTAGTAGCCAGGGCAGTGGTACACCGGACGTTCGGTTATTCTTCATGGGAGGGCAGTCGCCGATGAGGGCGTTAACCCTGTCCGGCCAGTTCTTCCTCTCCACGCACCCAATGAGAGCATGGCCCTGGATGGGTAGGGCCATGCACTACTAGGAAAAGGGCTATAGATGAGATGGGCACTAATGACGCACCAGTTAGGTGGTGTGCCACTACTATATACTAATGGCGCACCAGACACACGATGCGCCACTAGTAATAAATTTTTTTTTCCATTTTTCCATACATACTAATGGCGCATCCGAGCGAAGTGCGCCATTACTAGTTCTAATGGCGCACCAGCCAGAGAGTGCGCCAGTACTGTATTCTTTTTTTATTCTTTTTTTGCAAAACTACTAATGGCACACCGTGTCACAGTGTGCCATTACTAGTTTAAACTAGTAATGGCGCACTGTGACTCGGTGCGCCATTAGTATATATATTTATTTATTTTTACTTTTTTGCAAAACTACTAATGGCGCACCACCTGCAGGTGCGCCATTAGTAACCAGGGTTACTAATGGCGCATTTGCAGGTGATGCGCCATTAGTAACCTGGGACCCCAACAAGATATTTTGGACAGCCACACCTACCCACTCACTTTTCCCACTTCATTCCCTCCACCTCCTTCTCCAAGCTTTCGGCTGTCTCCTCCTCCTCACCTCATTTGCACCATAGATTCATCAAAATTAAGTGGTGAAATTACCTTTTTTTGATAGGTAAGTAAGGGGAAAGCTATCTTCATGTTGTAGATCTACTTTTTTTCTCCCTAGCTCGCTCCAACAACGTGCACATGCACTTTTTGTGGCCTAGCTAGATCTATGTATGTTTGTGGTGTTGCATATATGTTTGTGTTTGCAGGTACCGGTATTTTAAATGCGATAGTTGCCAATATTTTGCCGGAATGTTGATTCATTTCCGTTTCGGCGAGAATTTTGGCACTATGCATTCTTTTTGGTCCTATTTTTAGGGAAGGTCATGCCAAATTTTTTCTTGGTTCTAAAATATCGTTTTGCTCTACCCCGCAGGCGACCATGGTCCGCACGATGACCGAAGGCATCGTGAATAGGTTTTTGAGCTCCGTGAAGGCCAAGATGCTTCAAAAGAACGAGGCGGAGATAAGATGTCCGTGTCGAAGATGCAAGCTGAAGAGCCTTATTGCGGACCCGGATTCCGGGCAGGTGCGGGACCACCTGCTCTTGCGTAGTTTCATGGATGGCTATCGGTGGCAAGGTGATGAAGATGACTATGAAGTCGTCCATGGGGGCCGGGCAAGAAATGAGGAAGGGCAACAAGACAACCACCGCGGCGAGGGCGGGCGAGAAGACGAAGAATCTCCAGGACATGATCACGACGGTGATGCTGTACACAGTCATCATGTAGAAGATGTCGTACATGATGATGAGGAAGATCAAGAAGAAGGGCGTGATCATGAAGATGAAGATGCCGGAGCAGACGACGATGGAGGCTGGGTGCAGGACGCTCATATTCAAGAGCTGCTTCTCAAGCAGACGGATAATGCAAGAGCTGCCGCCCGAGAGAAAGCCAAGCTGGATCAACTAGAGATAGACGCAGTTACTCCATTGTATGAAGGATGCAGGCCCGAGGATACCCGCCTGAAAGTAACACTCATGGCTCTGGAGATGAAGGTTAAAATGACCGACGCATGCTTCGACGAGAACATGTCATTCTAGCACGAACGTCTTCCCAAGGGGAACAAGTGCCCGACCAGTTTCGAGGAGGCGAAAAAAATCATGTGTCCTCTGGATTTACCGCACGTGAAATACCATGTGTGCATGAACAATTGCATCATTTATCGGGACGAGCACGCGGAGTCTACCATATGTCCGGTGTGCGGCATCACTCGATACAAGAAGAGGAAGAAAGCTCCTCGAAAATCGGTGTGGTACTTTCCGATCACTCCTCGTTTGCAGCGGTATTTCACGGACCCTAAGGTAGCAAAGCTCCTGCGTTGGCACGCGGATAGGGAGGAGAAGAAGCGGGAAGATGATAGAAATGATCCAGAGATAAATAAAAAGACAAGATGCTGAGTCACCCTAAGGATGCGAGCTAGTGGCAAGCGTTGAACTTCGAATACCCAGAATTTGGGAAGGATCCAAGGAACATCGTGCTGGGCGCGAGCACCGATGGAGTCAATCCGTTTGGCAGCCAGAAAAGCACACATAGCACCTGGCCTGTGTTTGTGTGGATGTACAACCTTCCCCCTGGTTGTGCATGAAGAGGAAGTACATTCACATGAGTATGCTAATTGAAGGGCCGAAACAACCAGGGAACGACATCAATCTGTATCTGGGGTTGCTGAAGGAGGAGCTAGACACGCTGTGGAAAACGCCAGCCAATACGTGGGACGCCGCAGAGAAAGAATATTTCCCTATGAGAGCCGCACTGCTCATGACGGTGCACGACTATCTCGGTTACGGATATCTCGCAGGGCAGGTAGTCCACGGATTTTCTGGATGCGTAAGGTGCATGGATGACACAATGTATCGCCAGCTAGATAGAGATCCGGGTCTTCAAAAACCGTGTTCATGGGACATCGAAGGTGGCTTCGCGATGATGACCCGTGGAGGAAAAGCAAGGATCTGTTCGATGGTGAAACCGAACCCCGAATACGCCCGTGTACGAGGAGCGGCGAGGAAATAGACGAGCTGTTGAAAAACTGGAAAGATTGCCCACTGCCGGGAAAGAAGCAAAAGGCGCCAGAGCCGGGAAAGAAGCGAAAGGCGCCAGAGCCGCTGCTGAAGGTATGGAAAACAAGGTCTGTTTTCTAGGACTTGCCGTACTGAAAGATCCACTGTGTGCCTCACAGCCTTGATGCCATGCATATCACAAAGAACGTGTGCGAGAGTCTGCTTGGTACCCTGCTCAACATGCCAGAGAGGACCAAAGATGGGCCGAAAGCAAGGGCAGACTTGAAATCAATGGGCATTAGGCAGGAGCTTCACACTAATGATGATGATGATGATGATGATGAGGCGAAGCAGGACACAGAAAGTCGTCGCAAAGGCAAAAAGGCCAAGAAGACCGGAAATGGCTACCCTCCCGCGTGCTTCACTCTAAGTCAGGAGGAGATCGAGCAGTTTTTCACCTGCCTCGTAGGAGTTAAACATCCTTACGGTTACGCGGGGAAGATAAGCAGATACCTAGACCCAGTGAAGCAGAAGTTTAGCGGGATGAAGTCTCACGACTGTCACGTGCTGATGACGCAAATACTTCCAGTTGCAATCTGTGGGATCATGGATGCGCACGTCCATGAAACGCTATTTGGTCTATGCAACTTCTTCGACGTCATCTCTCAGAAGTCGATTGGCGTGAGGCAACTCAAAAGGCTACAGGAAGAGATCGTGGTGATACTATGCGAGCTTGAGATGTACTTCCCGCCCGCATTCTTCGATGTTATGGTGCATCTGCTGGTCCATATCGTGGAGGATATCATCCAACTCGGGCCGACGTTCCTGCACAGTATGATGTCGTTCGAAAGGATGAATGGTGTCATCAAAGGATACGTTCGCAACATGTCACGTCCAGAGGGAAGTATAGCCAGGGGCTTTCTGACCGAAGAGTGCATCTCCTACTGCACGAATTATCTAGGCATCGAGAACCCTGTTGGTCTGCCCGTCAACAGGCACCTCGGCAGGCTCGCTGGATGGGGTCACTGTGAGGGTCGCCGCGAAATGCATGTCGACTTCGAGGGTCGACTCGCCGACTTTGAAAGAGCAAACCTAGTCACGCTACAACACATAGACGTGGTCGATCCTTGGGTGGTAGAGCACAAAACCTTTATTGAGAAGAGGTACAATGACCGAGGCCAACAGAGGACGGACGGAGATATAATCAAAGAGCACAACTCATGTTTCACGCGTTGGTTCAAGCAGAAGCTTCTATCGTACCCTTTACATGAGGATTCTTCCACGGGAGAACAACTCATATTCGCCTTGTCACAGGGCGCCGAGCACAACCTGATGACCTATGAGGCGTACGATATCAACGGCTACACATTCTACACCGAGAACAAGGACATGAAGAGCGATGGTTATCAGAACTCCGGGGTAACGATGGAATCCTGCACCGGTAACGACAAGGACAGATACTACGGAAGGATCGAGGAGATCTGGGAGCTGAGCTACGCTGGAGAGAAGGTCCCGATGTTCCGTGTCAGATGGGCCAAGAGCGTCCTAAAAGAAGACCGGTATTTCACCACCATGGTTATAACCGAAGCCAAATCCAAGACCGCGGGCGCAAACGTCACCGCGAAAAATGAGCCATGGGCACTGGCTTCCCAAGTGGACCAATGCTTCTTCATTACCGACCCATCAAAGCCCAGTCGTGTTGTCGTGAGGAGAGGCAAAAGGAAGATCATCAGAATGGATGGAGTAGCCAATGAGCAAGACTTCAACAAGTACGGCAACCCGAAGATCGAACATGACGACGACGATGAAGTAGCAGCACACACCACAGGAAGAAGTAGGACCACCCTACCTAAAGGACGTCCGTTCCACAGAAGAACTCCATTTGCGAAAAAGAAGGGCAAGAAGATTGTGAACAGATAGCTAGCTAAGATCGATTGTATTTAAATCGTAGTCTTCATTTCTCGGGCACTTTTTGATATCATGAATATTTTTAAATTTCATGGGCACTTTTTGAATTCATGAATATTTTTTCAAATTTGATGATATTTTTTCATATTCAATATGAAAAATAATTGAATATTCATGAGGACACTCGATCTCGATCCGACTCCCTCTCGATAGCTATCCCCCTCGCCAGATCCCCCTCGCCGCCGAGCACCCCCCGCACCCTCCCCCGCTCCACCACCACCGACGACCCCCCGCACCCTCCCCCACTCCACCGCCGCCGCCGACACCCCGCACCCTTCCCCGCTCCACCGGCGCCACCGACACCCCGCACCCTCCCCCACTTTTTGATGATATTTTTAAATAACAAATTTGATGATATTTTCAAATAAGAAATTTGATGATATTTTCAAATAAGAAATTTGATGATATTTTCAATTAAAAAAAATGATGATATTTTCAAAAAAAAATTGATGATATTTGATGATATCTTCTGTTCTAGTCCTCATGAAAATAACAAATTTGATAAAAAACAAATTATTAGATGCAACAAGAAATAATGAAAAAAAGTTACTAATGGCGCACCAGAGGAGGGTGCGCCATTGCTATCAGAAAAAAAAAGTTACTAATGGCGCACCAGAGGAGGGTGCGCCATTGCTATCAGAAAAAAACTACTAATGGCGCACCAGTGGGTGGTGCGCCATTGCTATAATGTCTAGCTGGATACCCCTTCGCCCGATCCCCCCTTCCCTCTCCCTCTCCAGATACCTCTCCCTCGATCCACCGCACCGCTCCTTCCCTCGTCCCTCCCTCCATCGCTCCGCCGCCGCCGCTGCCCCGACCCACTGCACCGCAGCCGCCCACGCACCCCCGCCGCCTCCCTCTCCCCTTCCTCCCCCTCGAGCACCGCCTCCCCTCCGAGCGTCGCCTCCCTTGAAACCCTAGAAGCCCGCGACCTCCCCGCCGTCTATCCCTGCCTCCCCCAAGCTCGTCATCTCTGCCCTCCGTCGTCTCCAATCCGGCCACCACCAAATCTCTCTCGTCAGAGCTGCCCCTCGACAGCGGCTAGCCTCGTCGGACGCGCTCCTCGACGGCGGCGCGAGCCTCCCCGCGTGGCCTGGTTAGTCTCTGTCCCTCCCTCCCTCTCTCCCCCGCTCATCCCCATGCCCCCACGGGGCGGCGACCTAGGGTTAGGAGCAGGAGCTCGCCGCCGCCGCCCCGTCATTGCCGCCGCTGCTGCTTCTTGCGACCGCCTTTCCCGCGCGCTCATGTGCGGACGCCGGTCCCCACGTGCTCGTGCGTTGCCGCCGCCACCGTCACGCGGCTGCTGCTTCTTGTTGCCAGTCTCCAGCCTGATGAAAATAGTAGATTCAGTTAAAACAACCCAGTGGGAATTAAGAATTCAAACATATAGCAAAGGCAGATTTCTCGCGAACTCTACCATCCAGTATTCTATGAATCAGACATTCGCGAACCCTAGTAGCATCTTCAGACATTCAGTAACTGAATTTGGGTTGTTCTGTTCGTCATGCAGTTCATATCTCCCCCGGATCGCTGCGGAAAGGCCTGCACTCGCTGGATCTGTCGCGGAACAAGATCGCCAACATCGAGGGGCTTCGGGAACTGACGAAGCTTCGCGTGCTCAACCTCGGCTACAACCGAATTTCGTGCATCAGCCACGGTAAGTCGCAGATGGTTCTGCTCGTGTGGAAATTGATTTACTTGTTTGGTTTGGTAGCTGGAGCACTGTATCAGTGGTGCTAAACTGCTCTTGTTATCTGACTGATTGGTGTGTTATGAGCCACCGTGTTGTGTTATGGCCTGCCTAAGAATTGGTTAAGTAGTAAGTTGTTTAGGCTTGGCCATTTCCACTCATTGTAGATAGATAGAGTTACACTTTCGTTACATTGCGTTATCTTTATGTAGAGTAGTAATGCTCCACTTCCACATATTTTTAGTTAGTTATCTTCCAGTAGTATTTCAAATTGAAGCCTTGAGCATGTTCTGTCATGAAAATAGAGTTTTGTCTCTCATGTTCTGAATTTCCTCTTTTCGTCAAATTTTGCTTCACAATAGTATCTCTGTGGCTGTTGTTGATCCTCTTTCAAGTTTATCTTTGTACTAGTATTTGAGCTCTTTCCTTCGTCTACTGTCATGTGGAACTCTTTTTACAGTTAAAATGACCATGATTTACTGTGTCCAGTAGTTGGGTTTTTTAAGTCTGTTTACAGCTCTAGTACACTTCTCTTACACTTACTGAGGACTTGTATTTCTGCTTTTTAGGTCGGCGTAAATTTGGTAGTCTCTGAGTTTTGTCAATCTTATGATCTGTCGCTCTGTCAGCCTTTGTAATTTGCACCTATATTATGTAACACTACTTGATGATGTTAAACTGTAACTCCTTTCCTTAGAACTGTAATTACTGTAGCAACAAATCCATTTTCATCTATATGTATAGCACACACAAGGAAATGACTATTCTGTGTTTTTTGTGTTTGTTTTTTACAGTCCTCTAGTAACTGAGCTACTATTGTGTTGTTGTTCCTATACTGTAATTGTTTCAGCGCACACTACCATGCCTTAATGTTTACAATAGTTGTTTTCTTTGTATCCAATAGTCAGCGTATATTTTTCTTCAGAGGTAACTGGTCAAATGTTTAGTGTGTATATCTGAACTTGAATGTTGCAATGCTGTTTTCTTCAGAGGCTACTGTCAAAAACTTGAGCTACTGTCTTGCAAAGATGATGATCATCTTGCTAGTTTGCTGGGTTTTGTCTCCGACCATTGTGTCGTGATGAATTTCCAGGTACCCTGAGAGGCCCTTGAGTTTGCCGGAATGTCGATTAACTTCCGTTTCGGCAAATTCGGGTACTCCATATGTCCTATTTTCAGCAAAGGTCGTGCTGAAATTTTCCGTGAATTTTAGCATGGCTTTGCTAAAAATAGGACATATGGGGTACTTGCGACTAATGCATGGGCCGGGGTATCTTAGTACTTAGTTAAGTAGGATCAACTACCCCGCCATTCTTGATGCATTAAACCATAGGTGGCAATAGAGCCAAGTGATTAGGCCCAACTTAGAATTCTCCTTAGCATCGATAAACCCTAGATGATAAACCCAACATAGGTGGCAATAGAGCCAAGTGATTAGTGTCAAGTGATTAGGCCCAACCTAGGGTGCCTCGGCATCGATAAACCCTAAATGATGAAAACTTAACTTGGCTGCCCCGGATGCCTCGGTGTCGATGAGAACCTAAATGATGTATGCTTAGGCTTTTAGGGTGCCTCGGCGTCGACAAACCCTAAATGATAGGTGTCGACAACCCTAAATGATGAGACCATGATCTTGTTCCTTGACAATAACCAACTTTTTGACCAAACTGTTTTCCTATTTAGAGCGAAACATGGCCAACAACGATGAGGCCGGCGGCTCGGACGGCAAGCAATTCTGGGAGCTATCCCAGGAGATGGAGGAACAACCTCACCGCTATGAGGACGCCACGGAAGACACCGATCATGACTACACAACCCCTAGTGGCGTCGGGGATGACACCACTGATGGTGCCGCTGAGGATGCCACCACTGATGATGGCGGCGCACACACAGATGGCAGCCAACCGAAGAAGCAAAGGAAGGACCAGGGCCCGAATGCGCTCCGCACCCTCAAGGAGGAATTTACTCAAGTGGACTCCGACGGGCATCCGACGGAGCCCAACCATATAGTCAAGGGGTACTCGCTTCAGCTCGGGTGCATTCTCCGGAGCACCATCTCGATCAACACCGAGAACCTTAGGCATAAGGACCGAGGGAATTTGTGCAACCTCCTCTTCACGAAGCTGCACGAACGATACAAGTTCCCCGCCGAATTTGAAAACACACGCCTCTCAGGGAATAAAGTGAACAGTGCCACCCTCATGAGGATGAGCACAGCCCTGTCTACTTGGAGAAGCGCGGTGAAGAGAATGATTGATAAAGGTGATAGTTATGAGAAGATCAAGGCGAAAAATCCTTCAATCAGCGAAGATGACTACAAGGAGTTCAAGATCAAGTGCGAGAGTAGCGCAACCTCCGAATCAAGTCAGTGGGGGAAAGAAATGCGGGAGTTGAACTTAGGGGAACACAAACTCGGTCCCGGCGGTTACAGAGTGGTGGAGCCTATATGAGACAAGGAGGACGCGGAGCGTGCCGAGAAAGGCCTACCGCCCCGCTTTGAGAAATACAGCGGTGACAAGCAGACCAGCAACTTTGTCAGGGCCCGGTACAAGGAGGACCCGATAACAAAGGAGCTTACCACGGATCCGAAGACCAGGGCGCTTGAGCTTGTTCTGGTAAGGAATACACCCCCGCGTAATTAGCTCCATATGGTTGCACTCTAATTAATCCCCAATATTTCTAAATGGTTCACGTTCCTTCCGCAGGACACTGAAAGCAGTAGCGGGGGGTCGTCTCAGAGCTCCCCTTTCGACACCCCTTTAAATGGGGCGTTGAACGTAATGAAAAACAAGGATAAGCTCAGTAAGCCGATGTTAGCTGGTCGTGTGACCGGCAAAGGCTTGTCCACAAAATGGTCGTCATACTATACCGCTGGTGGGCGAAAGGAGAAAAAGACCAGCTCGGAAAGCCAGTCGCGCGAGGTTGAAGCACTCAAGGCACAAGTGGCGCGGATTCCGGAGCTTGTCCAAGAGCAAGTGGAACAACAACTGGAATGAAGCTCAACACCATGGTGCCTACGTTGATTCATGGGCTGACGACTTGGATTGCGGGCGGCCAACAGGGGCCTCCCCCGGTTCCCAGCTTCACGGCCAGCAACTCGCACAGCGTGTAGGCGGCGCCATTGGTGTCTCCGGCGGCGCAATTGGTGTCTCCGGCGGAGGCAGTATTCGTGTCTCCGGCGCCGGCACGGGCATTGGAGCTTAATGCACCCGGGTGTACGCCGGCTGGCACCTCGCCAGCAAGCGGCCCCTCCGTCAGTTGCACGCCCGCCATTGGTGGTGCCTCGACATTAGCCGAGCTCGACGGCATCACGGTAACTAAGCCTCTCGGTCGATGACTTCATCTCCTTGCCTTTGACTGGGCATCCCTGACACCCTACATGTTTTCGCAGGGCGCCGCCGACGTTCCTTGCACTCTTCTGCACTTCGTGGGCAGCGAGTTGGTCGATGTTGCCAAGGGCAGAATCGTTCAACCGGGCAACCCCATGTTCCACGGTAATCCGATGCCACCCATAGTGTATAGGGTTGAAGTGGATCGGGTGCTGCCAGGCTGCGACGAGCTGTTACCTCCGATTCGACCCGCTGGGGCCGACGAAGAAGATGAGATGACCCTCAGTGCGTGCGTAAACTGGCTCCTGCTTTGGCCGAAGAGCCAGATTCGTTTGGGGGCGGGGGACACCACCCCACAGACAAGACCGCCAGTCGTGCCGGCGCCAAGCCATGGCAAGAACGCCGCAACGCTACCGGACCTGTCGGACATCCCTATGCCGGACATCCCTATGGCACAGGATCCGGACGACGATGACAACGACGACGGTACATTTACCAAAGTCGATAAGTACTTTGCCGAACATGGGTACGCTGACGAGTTCTGCGGGCCTCTTTCTCAAGAACCCAACCAAGATGAACGCGATCTAGCTGGTATCCAATTGCAACAGGCGTCGTCTGGCGTTCAGTTCTCAGGAGACGCCTCCAGCTCCCGCCTTCACCGAGCATCAGATAGCTGAGGTGCGAAATATTATCATCCCCAACACGCTCAAGAAGGCGGTCTGTGAGCAGAACTCGGTCCCATTACAGGAGATCAAGAAGAAGGGACGGAAACGAAAGACTAACAAGGGCGCCGGTGCGAGCCAGCCAGCACCGAGTTCGATCCATGCTCAGGACGGGCCACCTTCACCTAAGGATATTTCGAGGAGGGTGCATGTGGCCGGTAGGGCGATGCTACCGCCAAATATGCTCAATGCTGCAACCGGTGCTATGCGGAGTCTGCACGATAGTGTTCTTTCTTTGGAGAAGCGGCGTCTCAGAGAGAATGATGTGGCATACCCGGTTTTTGTGGCCAAGGTGCCAGAGGGCAAGGGCTTTGTGGATGGCGACATCGAGGGTACGATCGTCCTGTGGTTTGATGACATCTTTGCTATGTTTAACCTTCATCCGCTGCACTACACCTTCGTTCGGCTGTTTTCGTTGAGTATGGAGATGCGGATCATTAGAGACAAGACCCCGGACATCGTGATAGTCGACCCCTTCTACATGCGTGCCAAGCACTTGAGTAGTGCTGGGGACCGCCAAGTTGCGAGTTCACACCTCGAAGGCGTCATTCTGGCAAACCCGGATAAGGATAACTTCCTTGTGGCTTACTTTCCCGAGTAAGTCATCCCTTAACCGCCCCGTAACATATGATTTCTTAGATTTCGATCGTTCTTTTTTTCTAACATTTCGTGTTCTGTGCAGTGACACACATTGCACACTCATCCTCTTAAGCCCGAAATATTCCATGGCCACGTATTTCGACCCGAACCGTAACTCCAAGATAGACTACACAAATGTCAAGAAAGTTCTTGATGATGTTCTCCCCGGCTACGCCAAATCTGGAGGCACCTTCACCAGGGCAGTTCGTAAGTACGGCAAGCACACCTTCTCACACAATACGAAGTTCTGCTGCGTCAAGCAGCCGCCTGGCGGTCAGAAGGATGCCTACTATGCCCTCCATCACATGTGGGCGATCGTAAGGGACCATCATCACCTTCTGCTACCAGATAATCTCAAAGATTGGGCCGCGAGCTTGTCGACAATCCAGGACGCGGACCTCATACAAGAATTCTTTCGCATCCAGTCGGAGTTTGCGGACATCATCCATCAAGATGTCCTTCATACCTCGGAGCAGTTCTTCCTCAGATATCAACCGTCCAATAGTGAGATAGATGGAACGCTACAAATGCAAGGTGACAACGACCGCGATTTCATGACCATCACGACAGACGACGGCTTCATCCACGCTCCTGTCCGATGAGTCGAGTCGAAAGTAGTGATGTGTAGTTCTGAAACATTGATTGGCTCATGTTGTAATTAAACTTTAATGAATTCGTATGTCTCTTTGGTTTGGACAGTCGTTCAACTTAGATGTAATCGATGCTATTTATTAGTAGGACCATGAATCGTGCTATTAATGTCTTGCTTTTCTCTTCCTATCCTTTTGTTGCATACTTACATATTGCTTATGTATTGTCTGTTGTTTGGCTTGTGCATAGAGATGCCGTCGTATGTCGTGTACAAGGGTAAGGTTCCCGGAGTCTACGACGACTGGGAGGAGTGTCGGAGACAGGTTCACCGTTTCAGCGGTAACAGTTACAAAGGGTACACCACTAGGGCGGAGGCCGAATCTAGATACGCTCGCTATCTAGCGGGAGAGAGGAGGGAGCGTTGGAGGAACCGGATGAAGACCAGTTTGATCGCGATGATGCTCATCGTGATGACCGCAGCTCTCTTCTATGTGATGGTAGTTTAGATGATCGATACCGACTTGTAATGTGAAGACAAACTCGATACTCGCGGTCTTGAGACTTGTAATGTTTTATCTTTGTTCGGTCTTTTGAATTCGGAGACTAATATGATGAATTATATTCAGAGACTAATCTTCTATTGTATTCGATGAATCTGCTGTTGTTGTGTGTTGCTGCATATATTTTGTCCCATAATATATTTTGTAACCTGTGCAAAAATCAGAAAAGTAAAAAAAAACAAATATTCATACTAATGGCGCATCACCTCAAGGTGCGCCATTAGTATGCCAAAGGATACTAATGGCGCATCACCACAGAGTGCGCCATTAGTATGACAAAGCACATGGTTACATATGGCCCCCCAGGAGGCATACTAATGGCGCATGGTGTTACATACTAATGGCGCACTGCTTGATGCGCCATTAGTATACCAGATACTAATGACGCACCAGTGATGCGCCATTAGTAAAAAAATACTAGTGACGTGGTACTAATGGCGCACCGGTAGTGCGCCATTAGTAGGCAAAACCGGTGCGCCATTAGTAGGCCTTTTCCTAGTAGTGATGGTCATGGCAAAGTCCTTGAGGGTCACCGTCATCTCACCACATGGGAGATGGAAAGAGTGCATCTCGGGCCACCAACGGTCCACCAACGCTGTGAGAGCCGTGTGGACAAGTGTCGGCGGCACACGCTCAAACTGGAGAACGAAACCCAACAGCCCGGCTCTCCTGCAATACGGCTCGTAACGGTTGTCGTACTTCATCTTAGTGACCATGGTGTGGCCCCTCATACGTAATGGCAAAAGCATCTGTCAATGTGTACACAAAAATAGTTAGTAACTAACTTTTGGAAAGCCAAAATTTTGATGCAAGACGTTGATCATTGTTATTACCACTCTGTTCTCGATGTAACAGGCACGATGACCATTATCGAATGCCGGGTCAAGCATAGTGTAATTAGTGCCAACCGCCGGACCAAGGGGGGGCCTCCTGAAACAACAACATTTAGTTATCAACATATAATCCATCATATCATATTCAATCGTTCAACTAACATCAATCATATCATATTAAACAATTGTAAAAAAAAGTTACTATGAAAATGAACTAGGGTTCATCTTCAAACTAGTTAATCAATCCTTCCATCATATCACATTAACCAATCATATTCAACCATTCAAGTAACATCAATCATATCATATTCAACAATTGTAGAAAAATACTATAAGCATTAACTAGGTTCACCTCAAAGTAGGTTCATCTTCAAACTAGTTAACAAATCATATTCAACCACATCACGCATCAATCATATGCAAACATATTTAACCAAATCAAACATCAATAAATAATTCAGAAAAATATTAACATGAACTAGGGTTCATCAACTATACAAAGTAGGCTTCTATCATATTCAACTACATCAAACATCATATTACTCCTAACTAAACAAACCTAAAAACAACAAAAACCAAAATCTACTAGATGAAATAGGGTTCATCTTGGGCCAAATACTGCATCGAATTGAAAGCTTCTTAACTAAACAAATTGGAGGGACTAAGAGAGCTTACTTTTCTCGTTTCGAAGCCATCTCGGTCCGCAAAAATGGTGG